>NW_024472300.1:0-15578 GCF_017654505.1 Polyodon spathula | reverse complement strand
GAGCAATGAGGTGAGCGTCTGAACCCTCAGCAATACTCCCTGTGGCTGAGTCAGCCCCGATCTGTGCACCACAGCCTCTGAAAACAGATGCAATTGTAAACTCTTGTAATAGGTGAATATACACAGGACGCAGAAAATCCAATTCATCTTGCTGGGTTGTTTTACAAAGCAAATAGTCATCTTGTATTGTGCTGTGAACCTTGGATAAAGACCAAATAAAAAAAAAAAAAAAATAAAATAAAATAATAATAATAATAATAATAATAATAATAATAATAATAGTGTGTAAAATGCAAGCTGATTTTCCCCCATTCAGATAATAGCAGGATAATACTGTAGTTCAGACTTTATAAATTACTATTACAGTAAAAAGTAACTACAGTACAGAAACGTGCTATATAACTTATCTTTTCAAACCAAAAAAGTTCAGATTTTTCTTCGCTGTGCTCACGAAGTGCAAGCTAACCTTCGTTGGTTGAACGGTTCGTACCTGGTCTCATTCCCTGCCTGTGTGTTTGCTGTTGCAGCCCGTCGATGGGATTCCCCGGCTCCATGAGTCATGCCAAGGGCCCGGGCTCCTCGTTCGGCCGGGGCCCGCCCCTCAGCCACCCCCCTGGGCCCTGCCACCCTGCCTTCAGGCACCCGGCCACTCCTCGCCTGCTGCCACACAACAAGAACTGCCACGTGAGTACCCCACGCAACCAGGGCAAGCAGCCAGGACTCCAGTATAACACACAGCAGAGCCTGGTGTTTAACATAGAAAAGATCAGATGGCATCAGATGGGAATGACGTTGTAGTAAAATGACATGTTTAATTGTTCTTATTAAACTGTGTAGGTTAAATAAAGGTCAGAGTGGCCTGTAGTAAGCCCACTCGCGGACTGGACAGCTGCTTGTATCGCACAGGCCGTGCACGGTATTCCATACTGTTTGTATCGGATAGTAGGCTTGTGTCAGGAGATTCATTTCAAGATCATCTATACGGTTCAGTAATTGTTATATAAACTATACATTACACAAGCTGATTCACCCTACTCAGGGTCCCAGTATACTGATCAAGGGCTACCTATACAATATTTCATATATACAATTCCACTGTAAAAGGCAAGGCATTTTGACCACTGTCTGTGCAGGTTATTGTCACATGTGCCTTTGATTGTCCTGGCAGGGGTATGCCTAGTTCATGATGCCATCCCCTAAATCAGAGAATCAGAGCTGCATCTTCTTACTTTATCTAATGCAACAGCTCAGGACATATATAAAACTTGCAAGTATTAAAACTATATAGGAATTGTGTGTGTCAATGCATGCAGAATGGATACTCTCTTTAATGTAAGCTAATCTGGGACATTTTAAAATACATGAAATATTTATTTTCTTTAGCTAACTCTGTGGGATATTTCAACACCATGCTTGTTTGTAGCATCTCACATAAACCAGAAAAGGCAAAGCATGAAATCCTATTGCAATCTAGTCTTTAATGCCTTTGATCACACATGCTGTACAACAAACCATTAGCCATAATAAAATCCACTGTAGGAAAGTGTCGGAATGTACACCCGGTGTCTCTTACCTTGGTTATAAGCTGCTGCTGTTTTGTCTTGTGGTGATAGCAGATGAAGACGGAGCCCCTGGGCAGCGTGAAGGGAATGGAGGACGGGTCTGAGTGTGACGTTCCCAGCCCCTCCTCTGCAGGCACACAGGTAGACTGATGCCCCCCCAGCCCAGATTCACCTGTGTTTCCACCTGCCATGTAAACCGTTTTCAGTTGCTTCAAACCCATTTCCAATTATCAGCCCCAGATAGGAAGAGAAGAGAATCCTAGAGGTCGTCTCTCCAAGTTACTTTGATGGTAAAAGTGGCCTATGCAAATGGAAAATAGAGGCGACTGTCAAAGTGAATAAGCAGAGATATTGTGCATCATGTTCAAATCCGCTATCATTTTTTACACACACAGGTGTAGATTTCTGTTGCTGTCCCAATTTGTAGATTGCAGACCGATGTCAGATTTCATAGTGCTAGCGGAAAGATCGCAAATCTTTAAGACTTGAAGTTTAGAAAGTCTGGTGGTTTCAAGGTTGGATATAAGACTCTATTGCATAGCAGTGGCACCCATTCCAGGTTTTACTATGAGATTGATGAGCCCACAATGTATAGGTAACAAGCTCCGGCGTGTAAACTGGGAATTAATAAAACTGCTATGCAATAGGAGTCTTATTTCCATCCCTGTGGTTTAGAGGAATACAAATATTGTTGCAGGTTATTGTTAATCGAGAGAATAATGTATGTAAAACAAAAAACATCTACCACTGAGGTAATAACTTAGTTTAATATTTCAAAACACTTTCATCAAGATACTGTTTTGTTTGTTCATTGCTATGAAACACAATCCTGTAGACCAATGCAAACCTGCAGAGTAGCGATCCTCAGAGTCTCCTCTCCGAGCCCCTGCTTGGAGCTCCAGTTTGACGGCCCGTCTCTATTCACAGGACCCTCTGATGGGACTCCTGGACGGGAGGGATGACCTGGAGAAGGAGGACGGGAAGCAGGAGCCTGAAGTCATTTACGAGACCAACTGTCACTGGGAGGGCTGCACCAAGGAGTTCGACACGCAGGAGCAGCTGGTGCATGTGAGCAGAGAGGAGAGGAGGGGAGGCCAGACTGGGAGCAATGCATGAGACGTGAGGGGAGGGAGGCCAGTCTGGGAGCAATGCATGGGATGGGAAGAGTCTAGAACAGATCAGGAGGGTCTTGTCAGCCAGCTGTGGTCTACCTGACCATTCAGCAAAGCCCTGGCATGCTGTGCAAAAATCAGACCAGCTCAAACTGCAGTGCAGGTCTGCAGTATCAGAATGATCTCAAAACCGTTTGTTTCTATTTCTGGTTTAGATTTACATTGTATTCTATTTCTTGTTTAGGGTTATCACTTCCCTGCCTCTATTCAACACTCCCTAGCCCAATGTACCGCTTAAAACACATCTGGTATTTGTAACACTCACTAGGGGCAGTGCTGGAGGGGCACAGGGACAGAAATACAAGTGGAATTCACCACCGATCTGACGATTTGATATACCCCAGGCCGCAGAAAACCTACAAATGTGGAAACGGTCTACTCCTATTAAAACGGGCCTATACGAAACTGGGATTCGAGCCTGAGGAAATCTCTGGCCTTTTAACATTGCGTTGCCGTGCTTTGCCCTCCCCAGCACATCAACAACGAGCACATCCATGGGGAGAAGAAGGAGTTTGTGTGTCACTGGCAGGACTGCTCGCGGGAGCAGAGGCCCTTCAAGGCTCAGTACATGCTGGTGGTGCACATGAGGAGACACACCGGAGAGAAGCCGCACAAGTGTACTGTGAGTGAGACCGTGCTGCTTTCACACTGTTAGAATGGCTTTGTGGAATTAGGCTTCCCAAAGTCTCACTGAGAATATTCAACTATGAGCCACACCTCTGACAAAGATCAGGGGTGGAAACGGTTACAATTGCTTATTCTTTTTGAAATGGCAAAGTGTGTCATTTTCTTGTATGCGTTAGTAGTCTAAGCCCAGCAGTTATTCTAAATTCTGCCCTGGCTAAATTAGGACAAACACAATCTCAGACTCCCTTCTGTAAGGTAAGCTGTGAACGAAACTAAATCCTGCTGTTATTTAACTCTGTACTAATTCAGCTGGGGTTTGCAGGGGTGATTAGCAATACTATATACAATAAAAAACAGTTCAGGTTTAGAGATTGTGAGGGGTGTTAAGATGCACGTCTCTTGTCTCTTCCTAACACTCGCCTCTGTTGTAGTTCGAGGGCTGTAACAAGGCGTACTCCCGGCTTGAGAACTTGAAGACCCACCTGCGATCACACACAGGGGAGAAACCGTACGTATGCGAGCACGAGGCCTGCAACAAGGCATTCTCCAACGCCTCGGACCGAGCCAAGCACCAGAACCGCACCCACTCCAACGAGGTAGCACCACTCGCACTGCAGTGACACTGCCACCCCCAAACCAAATCCCTTCACTGCTTTACAGAGGCAGCTCCAATCTCTTCTTGTGAAATTGCCCTTGTTATTCATTGGCGTGCACTCTGCATTATGAACGCCCTAATATTCAAATATTCCTTCATTCTGAATTAGCTGGAAAATGAAAGTATAATTCATACTGTTGCAGTACAGAAGACAAATCCTTATGATAATACCGATTAAAAGAGAGAATCTGTTCTGTACATTTAGAATGTGTGGCATTGGTTTTTATAGCGGGATATCATTTTATGTACAATCATTTATAAACTCTGTACTTGACAATACGAACAAGGTCATTTTTGCCATCTGACTGCAGTTCCAGCAGTGCTAGTTCTCTTTATAGTTGCTTCTATCTTCTCACTCTCTCAGAAACCGTACGTGTGCAAAATCCTTGGTTGCACCAAGCGCTACACTGACCCCAGCTCACTGAGGAAGCACGTCAAGACCGTGCACGGGCCTGAGGCTCACATCACCAAGAAACACCGCGGAGACACGGGCCCCCGGCCCCTGGGAGCAGGGCTGCCCCCCTCTGGACAGGGCCAGGAACTGCACTTAGACAAGGAGGAGGGCAAGAGAGAGGACTGCAAACTGATGGTGCCAGACAATACACTAGTGAGTGAAAACACACACACAGCAGATAATACTAATACTGTGAAGCAAGCAGAGAATAGATAGACAAGTGATGGCTCTAAAACAGGTGATGCTTAAAAATTCATCTACTGTAAGTTCATTGCTTTTTGCAGGCCCCCTGTTTGAATGGAGCAGATCAAATCTGTTATTGTTTTTTTTAAATTAATAAAGTCAGCATTCTGTGTCAACTGAGAACTTACAAATGACTTTTCTAGAAATCTAGCCTCATTGAAAGATATGACGATCCTCTATTTCTCAGAAATCTCAGCCCAGCCCTGGTGGCCAGTCCTCGTGCAGTAGCGAGCGTTCGCCACTGGGGAGCGCCAACAACAACGACAGTGGGGTGGAGATGAACGCGAGGGGCAGCCTGGAAGACCTCTCCACCCTGGAGGACGCTCCCTGCGTGGAGTCAGCAGGTACAGCAGGCATGTCCGCCCAGGCTCTTAAGCGGCTTGAGAACCTCAAGATTGACAAGCTGAAGCAGAGCCGCAGGCCCACCCCACCCACTCGAACCGTCAAGCTGCCCGCCATCCCAGGTAAGGATTACCTCCCCCTGCAGCTCAGGAATGCAGGCTGGGGGTCCATCCGTCACTGCAGGCTGTTCCAAACGTCGGGTCTTGCTTGCAAACCAGATGCTAAAACACAAAAGGATATTTGCAAACCTGCAATTGCTTTGCAGAAGTCCAGCAGATCAGTTTGTAGTGAAGGTGGAAAGTACAGAAGTGCAGTTGAAGGTCTATAAACTCTCTCTCTCAAAGGTTAGGAGTTTAACACACTGATAAAAACCACTGAAGTTAAAATCAAAGAATTTGTCTCCATAGGTGTGGTTATTTTTTAGTAGCAATACACTAAGGGGATGATGTCATGACCTGATACTTGTTATAGTCCTGACGATCTATCTATCTATGATGCGAAGTAAAGAAGCTTATTAATGATGGACTATTTTGTTAAGACAAAACAAAATGTATGTACCCATACCAATTAATAATATTCCACATTTTCATCCTTCAGTAACCATTTGATAGCTATTCGGTGCTTCTGGTCACCTTGAAACGCACCTCTATCACGATGTTGTAAAGGTAGCCTCCCAATTCATGGGTTGATTCTCTCCTCTTCCTTTCTCTGCCTTGTAGGTAACCAGGGAGAGATGCTGTCCATGTGCGTCCCGTCTCCAATGCTGTCTAATCGGCGGGTGAGGGAGCTGTCCAACAATGACCTTGTGTCCATGAACCAACTGAACGATCGACGGAACAGCAGCACGAGCAGTGTCAGCTCCGCCTACACGGTCAGCCGGCGGTCATCTGTCGTCTCTCCCTACCTCTCCAGCCGCCGGTCCAGCGACGTGTCCCAGGTCAGCGGACACCCCCAAAACACAGGCGACCCCCTCTCTCCTGAGAGTAGTCGCAGGACGGGAGAGGCCAGGCAGTGTGGGGGAGGCCTGCCCGGTTTGGCTAACCTTACCCCAGCACAGCAGTACAGCTTGAAGGCTAAATACGCGGCTGCCACTGGAGGTCCTCCCCCCACCCCCTTACCCAACGTGGATCAGCCCGGGGCTGGCGCAAGGATGGGTTTCATGAACGACTACCATGGTCAACCCATGCCTCCGTTCCAGCACCACGGAATCCAACGCAGGAACAGCGCCAACGAGTACAGCAGCTACGGGACGGGCATCATCCACCCTCACCAAGCGCCTGGGAACACCATCCGGAGAGCCAGTGACCCGGTGAAGTCAGGGGTCGACCAGCAAGCAGTGGCCAAGGTCCAGCGTTTCAACAGCTTGACAAACATGAGCATGCCCCTTATGGGAAGAAGAAACGCCACCACCTCCACACTGCAGCATTTCGGAGGATCGGAAGCCAACATTGCTAGGCATATCTACTCCCCTCGACCCCCTAGCATCACGGAGAATGTCATGCTGGAGGCTATGGCCAGTATGGAAAACCCCACTGCCACCCAGCCTAGGGATCCCAACTTGATGTTGCCCACCGATGGTATGGGCCAGTATATGGGTTACCACCAAGGATCGAACTTGTCTCCTAATCACGAGCCTTTGAATTGCAGCGAGCAAGGCTACCAGGCAGCAGGGATGCATAATCAGAGTTTGTATCACAGCCAGCGTATGGATATGGGCAACCAACAACAAGTTGGGCAAGTTGAGGCCATGCACCAAGGAGGGATGGCGAGCAACATGATTCAACAACCAGAGTATGGCATGAACCAATGTCAGCTGAGCCCTCCCGGTCAACACTTCCCTAACATCTTGCAGATGAGTGCCAGCGAGAGCCTAGCAGGCCAGTGGGGAGAGCCTAGCCCAGGCAGCATGGACCACTCACATCAGAACCACCCACATGAAATGCCAAACATGATGCCAGGCAGGCAGTGTTCAGGTTCTGCCGTGCAACACCCGGGCCACCCAAGATCAAGCATGCCCAACAACAGCCACACCCAGCAGACCATGTTCACCAACCAGAAAATCATGCACCAGCAGACCATCAAGCCAGAGCAGCAGTTCCACCAGTCCTTGTCGACCTTGAACCCCTGTCAGAATATGAAGCAGCAGCAGCAGCAGCCCATGGCACCTCGGCAGACTTTCGACCGGTCTTCTCAGATGGTACGTCCAAGCGGTATGAGCTGCGAGTTCCAAGGCCAGCTAGACACCCAGCAGGCTTCCTTCACCGTGGGCATGACAACTGGCATGCTTGGGTCTCCTGTGCAGGACGGGAGAAGGTCTCAGACCCCCATGATGCAGGTGAAGGAGATGATGGTTCGGAACTACGTGCAGTCCCAGCAAGCCCTGATGTGGGAACAGCAGCAGAAAAACGAAATGCCTCCGCCGGCAGCAGACAGCATGGACATTGGCAGCCAAGGCCAGATCATGCAGCACAGCCCCCATTCCCAGCCTTTCATGAGTCCCAGTTATATCAACTACCAGCAGCCATCACAGCAGCAGGCTAACCCGATGAGCCCAGTGTCTCACAGTGGATCAGTGCAGTCGAAAGACATGCTGAGCCCCAACAGCCAGTGCTACAGCCATGACATGGTTCCCAGGCCGCCACAAGGAAGGAAACCCATAAGCCGACAGAACAGCATGACCCACCAGCAAGGGTATCTAGGCAGCCCCCCTCAATTGAGCCCTGGCCATGAGTCTTCCACCAGCCCTAGGAGAACTGTCCAGCTTCCTCAAGCGCAACCCCATCAGGAACTGACCGCCAGCAACAACAGCACAATATACTATTCCGGGCAGATACAAATGCATCACCCGGATATAAGCAAGCAGCTCGTCAGGCAAAACTCCCAGCAGGGGAGCTGCGTGAACCAGCAAATCAACCAAATGAAGCCAGGATCCTTGGCTTATCCCGAGATGGGGCAGATGTCCAGCGCCCTTGATAACTTGGATCTGGAGAATGCCCAGATAGACTTTGCAGCCATTCTAGATGACGCAGACCACTCTGCCCTGATGCCCTGTAGTCCCAATGGCATCCACAGCTCGTCCCACACGTCCTCCCGTCTCACCACGCCAAGGAACTCTGTCACTGCCCAGTCAGGGCTGTCCAACATGGACATGGCATCCATCATGACTTCTCTAACTGGGGAAAACAAGTTTCTAAACACCATGTCTTAGAAACGGGACAGCTTATAACCCCTGTGACCTCAAACCAGAACTGCTTCAAAACGCAAATAAAAAGTACTTTCCCTTGGGTCAGCAGCGTGAGAGCTGCATGAAAGCTAGGAGAAGACAGAAGCTTGTTGAGCAGCCAATGGGGACTTCAATATAATAAGCATAATGAAGACTGTGTTGAATAAAACAACTAAGCTTGTTTTCCCTTACATATGTTCTGTAACGGGTGTATTAGCTGACAGAAGCATTCATCAAATCCAATTCCCTGGCATTGCCAGTATACTGGAGAGCTGGCTTACTCCTTACCACAAACCCGTAGCAAAGTGTGCACGCATTTCATGTAAATAAAATATATAAATATATACAGTGTATATATATCTGGTGGACAAATATGGAGTTGCCAGTGCAGACAGTGGTAAGCGCAACCACGTAAGCCTGTAAGGTAGAACTAAGAAGGGTTTGGAAAGACGAACAAGATGATGATCCGTTTGCCATTCAGAATGTAATGAGGTTTATGAATAAGTGCCTCGTCCCGCTGAATATAAATAGCCACGCACTTTTCCACATTCTCAGATCATGCTAACCCTTCGCACACTTTGACAGCACATAACCAAGATTCACCATTGCAGACTATGGAACACGAAGACAATAAAGTCTTTGCTTCAGCTAAAAGACTTTTAAGGATCCACCCGTTCTGGATCTCATTTTAGATCATTTTGACCGACGCACCTTGGTCAATTCAGTACATAACAGGCAATCCAATAGAGCTCTATATATATGAGACGGCAAATGCAGCACACGGACTTGAAAGGGACCATTTACAGGAGAGGTGTTGCATCACAGGCGGGTGTCTGATCCAACTCCAAGTGCCTTTGCATTCCACAAGGGCATGCTGCAGGATTTGTGCTACCTCATTCACTACCTTTAACTACTAGGCAGGTACTTGAGCAAAAAAGTGCAGTCGTGGTGGGGGTAAAAAAGGGAGGACTGACAAGCAAACCTATATTGGCACGATACAAGAATTAAGCATCAGCATTAAAACAAAAATACGGAATATTTCCGCAGCAACCCATCTACAAACAATTCTAACCGTATCAAATAAAGATTGGACCAGAATCTGTAGGTAAAAGGAACATTTGTGTCAACAGATACTGTTACAAGAGCATTTCAGATTGTGGGTCTCTGGTTTTGTACGTTTCATTGTGTGCGTGTGTGTGTGAAACGTTTGATGTCAGTACATTGCAAGCCACGGCGACTGTGCTTCAGTGCGTTCCTACCTGCGTTGCAGAATCAGCTGTCCCACCCTCTGTCTGCTTTGCAAGGTTTATCCGCACTGTACTTTTGTTGTTTTGCGTTGGGTTTTTGCCTCTTTCAATGTTCATTCCCGTGAACGCCAAGCAGCGTTGTGATGTAATGACCCAGGCAGTAGCGCAGTCTAAAGCAGAAAACCAAAAGAGAGGTAATGTAAATGGTGTTTTTTTTTTTTTTTTTTTTTTTTTTCTAAGCTTGGTAACTCTCAAAACCGATTTCCAGAGTTACACTGGGTGTATTAAATGTATTAAAACACGTCACTGAGAAATACAGTGGTTTTCAAAAATGGTTTTGAATAAAGTGTTATTAGAAAGTGGAAGGAAGCAGTTCAAACCCGCCTCACTTCTTACTAGGCAAGTGCTCTACAAGTCAGGCAAGGAGAGAGACCGCCATGCCAAGTTAGCAGTCTGTGTTTCCCCCTCCCCACTGTTAACATGCAGTTCCAAGAACTGTGAAATCAACCATTATAGCAGCGCAGTATATCAGTTATTTCAGTAAGATTGACAATGCTTTGTATGCTTGTAATTTTAAAGTCCACAGGTGCCTACTAAACACTTTGTTTTATTATCATTTCTTTATGGTTTGTTTTCTTGCAGTGTCCCAAGGTGGTAGTTTATGGGGTGTAATTTGTAACACTGTCTTTGAATTAGACTCTGTTATATTCAAGGGGAACCACAGTCTAACTGCATCGCAGTTATGAGCTCAGATTGACCCCTTGAGGTTCGAGAACACAGGTTGGGTTTAAAAATTCTAGTGTTTACCTTCATGTTGTACTGGGGCAACCATTGTAGACGAAATTCTGAGGGGGATCTCGGCAACCAGTCAACGCTTTGGAATGTCCTCTCTGCTCGGAAGGCTGTAAGCAAGCAGATTGGTGGAAAATCTAACTTAGAAATTCCAGGCTCAAACTTTTGACAATTTGGCACCGAGATCAACCCAAAAGCCAGGACTTCAATTCTCCATTCACTACGAGGTCTTATTTAGCAATGCGAAATACTGTATCGGGTAAACCAAAGAGCATTAAAAAAAAAAAAAAAAATGTACATACAAAGTATAGCTTTTTTAAAAATAAATTCTAACTTTTTTTACCAAGACGTTCTATAGAATGGCATGTTCTTATGACCAGTTTTTTTATAGACAATGGTCAACTTGCGTGTGTGTTTTAAGCATGATGTAGTCATTTTGTTTCCAATCTACATTTTGTTACCTGTCAGTTAAACTCTGCTGGCAAAAGAATCCTAATAATAATAATAATAATAATAATAATAATAATAATAATAATAATAATAATGTTATTGCATTCATACAGGAACTCAAGTGACTTCGTATTTTTTAACTATTTTTTTACATATCTTATATCTGACTGCTTTAAAAAATAAATAGATGTCTGTTCTGATGAAATGGCTTGTGCAGGTCTACCCGTTTTTAAAGGAAAAAAACTAAATACCTTTCAAAGCAACAATAAAAAAGAAAATGTGTGCAACGCTGTTGAAAATCAATTTAAGATGATTGGTTACACTTTGTGATCGTGTAACCCAGGGATAGGGAGAGAGAAATCACTGCCCACCAGATCAGTGTGAGGTCCAAGTTTTCCAGCTCCGCAGACCTGTACTGCAAAACAGAGAATATCTGCTGCAGCTTCTGACCAGCAAACATTTAATGTTTTACAGAATATAGGAAAGATACAGCGCTGCGCAATGATGGAAGGAGGAACGAAGTTCCATCGTTGCCATTTCTGGGTGCAGCCCAACTTTCATATTTGAATACGTTGTCATAGCTTTGAAGCCAGTCCTACTGCTGTGGGCTCTCCTTAAACAAACACATGTTAACACATAGACCCATGCAGTCATTTGTAGCTAATAAACCAAAAGAAATAGCTCAAGCCGTTTCCAGAAAGTACACTTTATTAAAGGCGTCTCCTTCTGATCATTAAACTGAAGTAGCCGTAGTTCTATGTTTAGCATAACTTGACCGAACATGCGCGCTGATGTCTTTTGATTGTGAATCGTCGGCTGTTCCCTGTGGTCAGACCGAGACCGTGTTGCGGTCCAAAATGTAAAACAGCCCTTTTTCCAACCTATCACATGCAATTTGGTACAGTGCATCGCAAGCACACACTCTACCTTTTTACAATCTGCTCTGTATTATTCAACAGGAACAGTGAATTTCATATATTTAAGATAAAAAGAGACAGACGCTAGGTCTGTAATTGTATTCAAAAGAAAAGGGCGAGTGTAACTACAATTGGCTGAGGGAGGAAAGTAGGAAAACCATATGTCTAACGTGGGAGCAATTGGATCTTAATTATAATCATAGCCCAGAGAAGGAAGGTCACATCTTTGAACCAAAGCAGAGTTTCATTCTCCGGTTGCTTTGAACGCTGTAACTAACACCCCGATTAGACATTCTCTGCAATTCTTGGTTTTGCTTTTTTATGTTTTTTTTTTTTACCCTAACAATACAATCGAATACTTGGGCTGTTCATTCAAAAAAAAAAAAAAAAAAAAAGAGTATTTTTAACGGCAGCACTGAACCGTGCAGTATAATGTGCCTAGCCCAAGTACCATGCCACATCCTAAATGTTTAGAATATGTTTATCAGCTGGATTTTACATTGGATTAAAAAACACAGCAATATATAAATGATCTGTAATGGCAAAATCCATTGTTCCAGTTGCTACGGTACAGTTTTAGAGAAGAGATCTTGTACATAACAAAAATTAATCCAGTCACTACACTAATCACAGAATCGTGTACTTGGCACAAAGGCAAGGGTCACAAATATGCTTATGTATTGTGCGGTTTTCTTTTCCCTAAGGATTTAGCCTACAGTACACGCCGCTGTGTCCTTGTGTTTTGCAGCTGTAAAGGTAAATGCGCACAGGTACTGGTTTCCACGCGTGATGATCATTGCTGCAGTGGCACGATTGTATTATTGTATTACACTTGTGTAACTTTTACTGCAAAATGATTTCTTTTTAAAAAGGAAAAGGTATATTTGTATAGGTATTTTTGTACATTTTGCAAATAAATCAAAACCTTGAAACAAAACTAATTGTCTGTAAAAGGTTATTCTGGAAAATTTGATTTTATTGTTGAATAGAACACGTTAGCATATTTTACTGTACTCGCCTTTTAAAAACTGCGCGTACACAATTTCGATTCAGGACAGTGTCACACTCTTCTTTCCCCACTAGAGGGGGGCCCACTGCCTACAGCTGTAGTGTTATACTCTTCAGTTTCCACAAGAGGTCGCTGTAAACACTCCAGCGCTATTGCAATAACAAGCACTGATTGTAAACTTCAAAAATAAAAAAGGGAACGGGTGGGGAGACAAAGCCTGATAAATACGTAATTTGAAGCGCTTTCTAAAATAATTAAATCAAATAAATCGGCTACATTAGGCCGAATTGCAGTTCACAAACGCTGCAATATGCGATCCTATTAATTTATAAAGAAGGTATATCAAATACAATTGAATATGGTAAAGCACATGGTTTAGAGTCGCTGTGCTGGCTTCACTTGAACCCTGCAGTGTGGTGTAACATCCACTAGAGGGAGCGCACATCATTCCAGAAGGAGACCGTCTTCCAGGCTCATTGTTTTCATGGAACACATTCCTCTCCCAGCATACCCAGTAACTAGTGACGTGTTAATAATTAACAAGGTTAAAAAATAAAAAATAAAAAAAAAAAACTCTTTAAAAAAACTGACGCAGGTGGCAAGTACCTACACAGCCTTTATAACAACAACAAAAAAAAGAAGACCACACTCAGCTTGTACATGGCTTAACATGTTCGTTTTTAACTGAAACGTTTCATTTTTTCTTGTGCATCAGGGATGGAAATAAGAGTCCTTTTGTATAGCAGTTTCATCCATTCTAGGTTTTACTACAAGCTTGATTAGCCACAGTCTGCGCCGCCCACAGAAATGTTCAGCCCCTGGACAAGCCTAAATCACCAGCTGTCCACCCGGGAATGGATCAAACTGCTAGGCAATGGGAGTCTTATTCATTAAACTAATACTCTCCCTAGACTTCTCTTAGCCTTGTGGTGTGTTGCATCTCACCCCGATGCTGACGGACCCAGCCTGTCTCACTCCTTGACCTGAGCCAAGGAAGTGATTCAGGTCCCTGGGAAGCGAGGAGCAGGGGTGGGGTTTCCATCAGGCTGGCATTGGCCACGGGATACCAGACCCATTCCTTGATTCACTGACCACAGCACTCCTTCCTTCCTGCAATTCCACTGCACTGATTCTCTAGCAATGACTGCAACTGAAGCAGACACAACACCTACCTCCCAGCTGCTGGGAACTTTACACAACAGCTCTCTCTCTCTCTCTCTCTCTCTCTCTCTCTCTCTCTCTCTCTCTCTCTCTCTCTCTCTCTCTCTCTCTCTCTCTCTCTCTCTCTCTCTCTCTCTCTCGGTCCATAGGTGATCAAGAGCCCCTACCAATTCTGTGCTGGAAAGTCTTTCTTTCTCTTTCTTCCTTTCAGTAACCTTTACCGCAGTTTTAGTAAGGAAAGAGGATGCCAAACTATGCTTTAAAAAGGACAACTTGGCTTTGGTTGTGAAATATGTTCTCTTAACACAAATGTTCACCGTGCGTCGTTTTCTGTTGCAGTCTTCAAATCCTGGTGACTTTTTGAAAAGTTTAAAGCACTCCTGTGTCCCTTGATAAGCTCTCAGAATCCTCTCTGACCCTTAAGTGTCTCAGGTGTAACAATTAACCTGCTCCCCCCTGCAACACTCTTCCCCCAGTGGATAAAATAATTACTACACTTGCACTAAGAGCAAACGTGGTGTTTCTGACACCCACTAGTGGCAGGATGGGGGACATGTTAATGAATATAGTCATGGCGTATGTTAGATGTGATTCTTGGAGCTCTGAGTCCACAGAATGGCTTTAAACTTAAAAAAAAAAAAAAAAAAAAAAAAAAACAAATACCAAGCTGATCTCTTTAAGAGTTCTAACCAGACAGGGCTATACCCTACTCAACTATCCGATGATAAGGGATGTAGTGAAGCAAGTCACTAAGGCCAAGGGAGATGAGTTTGAAACTTTAGGGACTACACCTTTAAGCAGCAGCAGCGGTCAAGGCTCGAGCGGTGGGCAGTAGAAAGGATGACCAGCCGAGTCACAGGGCTCCGTGCATCGCTCTCCTGGGGGAAGCGGAACACATCACGAAGCACCACAAATAAACTCTTACTGAAGAGTGCCGACTCTGAAGAAGCAGGCTCACTTTTGTTCCGTTTTGTAAAAACAAAAGGAAGCTGTGCGACCGTTTCTATGAGCAAATTTACTGTGTAAGAGGGAGTCCATTTCTAACACTGGACAGAAGGAAAGTATGGTCTTTTCTCTTTCCCATTCTGCCCAGCAAGGATCGTCCCTTGTTGGCACGCCATTCTCCCTACGGGGGAGGGTTAATTTAAAAGCACAGAATCAAGTCTTCTTTAAATGTTTTAGATTCTACTACGTCACCATTCCATTCATTCATATCTTGAATTTATTACTTCCCACCTTCTGTTCCATTCATGCCCACTTGTTCTGCACTCTGAAGCAGTGAATTAATGTGTTAGGTCAACTACTACACCATTTATAATTGTATAGACTTCAAGTTGGGAGAACAATTTTCGTTTCTATGATTTATAATAAGTAATTATGTAGCACAGGGTCTCTCTTTAGAAGAGGAATCGATGAGAGGAGCTTTGAGGAGCTTACACTGCACACACCACACACTAACCACTGCCCATGATTCCTTCAGCTGTACTGGCTGCAAGAAGGGGTGTTGTTACGTTCAATAGGACCTCGTTCTAAGAGCCTTAGCCATAAAAGACAAAGAACAATTACTTTAGCATCTTGACTTTCACTATGGACCCAGTTTGGACTGTCGCCTTCTTCTACCATGCAAGTGACCCTGCTGTCAACCTGTCATTTGGTTTGGGGGGGACGGACAATGAACTCTACAGAGGCAATCAACCCCTGCATTAAAATCACATATTTATCCT